>NC_068356.1:59800316-59805316 GCF_020536995.1 Dreissena polymorpha | reverse complement strand
TGTGTTTATCTTTTTCATTACTATTCAGTTACAAATAACATCGTTGGTTTTTTCAGTCACGAAGAAAACGACTAAAATTATAACTATATAAAAACAACAACAAATAGTTTCGGTAGATACACATTTCATATTTTGCGACATACATTTTCAACAATCTTTTACTTTATGTCAATTGACATTTGGTAGCAGACCACGGTAGACACACACTCTCTCGGAGCCGCGGACGCCTTCTTGATCTCCACCACGCTCAATTCAGAAAACAAAGAAACTGCAATCATAAAAACACATTCACTGCACACAAGTAGTCTGAAACCTACATTTAAGATAAAAAAGAGCATATGGAACCTGTACAGGTGATGCTATTGACAAAAATGAAAGAATGGCAAGGCCGCGAACAGGGGCTTCAAAATCAACGTTTTACCATGTACGAAATTGGCTGGGGACGAGTCAAACGTAATGATAGCATGCTTTTGGAATGATATTTTTACACCCAAAACAAAGCACAACCCATCAAACCATGAATAAATACCTCTTTACCAGGTTGTTTTCGCGCAATAATTCACAGCGTGACCCTACTAGCAATTCCAGCTTAAAAAGAACCCAAAATACAATATGCCCACCGCGTTTTTCCTTCCTGAGTAACAAAGAACACAACAACAACAAGAGGTCATGACCCCACAGTTTCGCATTTGAAAATGGTCATATTCTTGGGATTTTATGCAATTTGAGATTACAATAAGACCTATTACCCTCAAACTTGACATTGAAACCTACGCTTTCCCAATATTTCACTTTTTGACCCGGGGCCAATTTGCATATTTCTGCTTCCTACTGTGTACCGCTACCTTTTTGTTAGGTTTACAGTCAACTCGTACTTAAGTCAACTCACACGGAACTCAACTCGCACGTTTTGTGGTCAACTCGCACGGAAGTCAACTCGTACCTAAGTCAACTCGCACGGTAGTCAAAATATTGATGTATTAATGTGTTCTAAATGAGTTATTTTTGCATAAAAACAAATGAGTAATACTTTCAGAGTTTAGCTCAATACTTTTTTTTTTTTAATATTCACAAAATAATTTTTTTTTTTCACATAATATTGTTTACACCATGGTAACGTTATCGGCACATTAAAACAGACATTTTAAGTACTTTTTAAAATATATTTTTTAACTATTATTTTAATTTTTATTACATTATTAACACACATTATCAAAGCTTTATATATGTACACAAGTAGACATACATCTATATACTTTTATTTTATTATTTATTTCAATATATTTACACACAGTATCATAGCTTTACAATATGTACACAAGTAGACATATACCAACATACTTTTCTTTAAATATTTATTTCAATAATTACACACATTAAGAAAGCTTTACAATATGTACACAATGAGACATACATCTATATATTTTTTTAAAAGATAGAAGTTTACGCACTTGCGTTAAAACCCGGTTTCCCAAAGCAATACTCATTTTGTAAACACATTTTATATTTGGAAGTTCAAATCATGCTTGTTATTTATGAAGTTGTAGAAATATTTAATACATGAACAAATAGAAAATGGAATCAATAAACAAATAAATAATGCATGCACATATTTACTAATAACTATTTATTATTAAGAAGTGAATAATTTGTCATAAAACAATTAATAAATATCCCGTTACGTATGGAAAACTTATTGCGCACACAATTATAGGGAAAAAACGTATAACAATAATGTCAACGTGAGTACAAATACGTATAGCTTAGCTTAGTATCATATAAACCGCGCATATATGATTATCATACCTACATTTATTTAAACATGGTTGTACGAAACAATGATTAATTTTACAATAATTCTCAATCATATAATTTTACAAGAATCAAATGTTTATTTATTTATTACTTTAATAAAATTTACCAACATTTTAAAAAATATGTACATGAGTTACTGTTCTAGATTAATTAATTAAATATTAAATTGTATAGCATGAAAAAATAAACAAATATTTATTTAAGTATTCCATACTACAGCCTTATCTCTAGACAACCCCTATCAGTAATAGCCTTATCTACTACTCGATAATCAGTACCCTCATCAGCTCTGAATGACTGACAGATTATCTGTTTATTGTAATTTTAGTGGTGAGAAATAGGGTATTGTTACTGATTAGGTGACAGCTGTTTTCAATATATTTCATAGCTCATTAAAAGTAATAAGTATAAGTATAAGCTTATTTTTTATTTATAACAATTAAATAGAAATTAGAATACAAATAATTAAAAAACAAAAAAACATGAACGCTGAAATAGAGCTATACATAGACTTTCCACTATTATAAATCAACACGCGAACCATTAAACGTATTTGAATTAATAATTTCAAATTACATATATTTCGATATTGGTTCAAAATACTTGGATCGATTGATAGCTGTATCACAAAAAAGAACATTCATCTACAATACAAATAAACAACTTTTATTAAATAACTTCAAGCAAAGCTGTTATATTGAGATAACTACTTGACTTTATGACAAATCGGAAATAAGAAATACAACACACCAGTCACACGATTTCGATTATCTTCACATTAATTAGAAATCTAAAGAGTTCGTTATAATAACATAATACGCGAAAATAGAAAATGTAAGTTTTGCAACGGACACGCTAACGAAAAAGAGTATCACTTTCCACTTGTTTGAAATATTATAGTATACAATGATATGAATGGTACTTACCGGTTTCGCATGTTCGGTGTTGCCATTTTTGGCAACAATCGCATTCAATTGCTTGCTGCCTTGGACCCACATTCCTTGAACACAATATACACGGATAATCCATCACAAAAAAACGCATGAATTCACTAGACGTATGTATTCCGTAGCATAATGATAACCTATTCTTAATTTAGTCGATTTATATACATAACTCAGAAACTTTGATTTATTATGAAATAACCGCATGCAATAAACATCACCTAATTTTCGTTTTAATTTTCTTAAATTTAACTTACACCTGATTATAAAAGTAAAACATTTTAATTACAAGCTAAATTAACTTTAATTGAATCGTGCGCACTATACAACACCCTTTACAACATTTCCCGTTTTGTGACAAATATTAAAGTATCACTGATCATACTAATTTAGTTTAATTGATAAATGCTTTGCCATTTTAATAATTGTTAGTTGTATATAAGACCTTTCACCCCTATTACAAACATTCATATAACCCGTGAAAAACACCGACCACAAGTGTAAAAGAGACATTAAATGTGACAACCCTATATTCAGATAATTACGGTTCACATGTTCAATGTTGTTTACAGTACTGTTAGCAGACGAGAAATGTCTAATTTATTTAGCTTCGGCTTTACAAGTCACTTACAGTCTGCAAAATCCAATGAAAAATGCACAGAAAAATCATCCGAAAGTGCCAAAAAGTGCGAATTGAAACGAAAACGCAACTTTTTTCCATAATGGAAAAGTGAGTTTGAATAGTTGAGATATGATGAATCGTAACGAGCAATGTTTAATAATCAAATATTGGCACAATACGATAATTTTATCGTTGCTAAGCGCGCAACACATAACGCAACACCTAATATTCCTTTTTATCCTATATATTTCTTCAGTATCGGGTGCTATCGCCCCAAACCCCCGCTTTGTCGATAGTGGTAAACAACTGCGTACAGGTAAAGTGCAATCTAGGCTACCTTTTAAGAGATATCTTGTTAATTTAAAACGAAAATTTGATATTGTTGCAAGAGGCAAAGATCTATTAATAGATCTTTGCAAGAGGAAACAAATTTCCATGCATTTTATTTCAGAAGAATAATTATTATTTCATTAATATTGTAATATGAAGGCGATATTAATGATAAAGCATATAAACAATAGCATTTAAACTTAGTATATGACGAAAGATGCTTTCTAGACATTACATTATGCAGAAACACAATTTGACAGGTCGCGAAATTATGCAAAATTTACTTGAATAACATTCCAGCCACACAGGATCCACTACCGTTGTTTTTAACACAACTCAGAAAGACAATAAGGATAGAAAACTTACTTATTGCCATTAGGAATTGCATTTGTAATGTGTAAATCATCCATGATTTCGAATTAGTTTTTCTTTCGGCGCTCATTGTAGCTTGAAGTGTGTATATCCGAGTTTATTTTCAGGTCCTACCGGCCTGACTTCACGAAGTCTTTATGGCCCGACCTGCCACTGTGACCTTTCAGGGGGAAAATATAAATTTTGAGCCAAAGTAGGTCAAATTTACCCCGGCTTCCCGGGAATTCGCCAAAGATATAATTTAGATCCAAATATACCAGTGCACGGTGTCCAATGAGACCTTAATGTGCACTGGTAGTTGACAATACAAAGACAAATTCTTGTCTGTACGCAGCTCCACCAAAGGTGTGCATGCAAGCAGCTCTGCCTTTATGGCACCTCTCGCTGTCACCGGCCGTCGTCTTCATCCCCGAGACAGTTTCTCCAGTGCGTTGAGCGTACAGAGTACCGCTTTCCCGGGGTCCCTCAATAAGGCCACCCCCCTCGAAGTTCCAAGCATGCTTCAATACCTCCCCAGGAAAGAAGCCTGTTCTGGTCCGCCCCGTATTTCCTTCACACTGGTGGTCTCGCTGTACCACCATTCCCGTCCCCCTACAGACGGGACCTTTGGCAGGTCCGGGTCAGCGATCTCCCGACGATAAACAGCGGTTGGCATATACGACCGCTGCATCTTGGGGAAGACAGCAATCCCAGCAATGTGGAAGACGTCCGGCTCGAGGGTAGCGGATTCAGCTGGATTAGCAGAGCCACTCGCAGAAGTTCCCTCTAGGAAGATCCTCTGCGGGGGACTCTCGTCTCGGTCGCGACGCGCACGCTCCAGCTGCTGACCGAGCATTGTAGCTTGAAAATGTTCAAAGTTGTTATTTATGTTCGCTCAAATATTGAACCTTACGGTTGTGGTAACACTGCACTATTGT